>NC_031497.1:24172100-24179359 GCF_000237925.1 Schistosoma mansoni | reverse complement strand
CTTTAGGTGAACAATCTCTTTTTGGGGATCTTGACCAGATTGCTGATCATCACCTGTCTATTGAATGATAATGTCTTCACTAGTTTAAATGACTAGACATCCTACAGATTATGTTTTGTTTTTACGTGGTTCAAGGGAGCCTTCAGGAAATCCTTCTATATCTACACTTCGTGCTACCTGACACTCTTATGCAAGATGTCATTTGAATATTAAGTGAACGGGTATAACCTGAATCATTTAGACATGGGTCTAATCTAAGAATAACATTGGTTACTACTCAGTGATCAATCGATTATAATTATAATAACAATATGTACTAATAAAATTTAAAATCTTATGGAAACTTTGCAAAAGTATATTCCGTTTGTTCCTATTATAGATTTGATAACATTATTTATTCTTCACAATTCTCTCAATATATACCAATACATTTACACGCATGAATTTTTCTCATTACTGTGAGAATTTCATTGAGAATGTACTGTTATGGTCATTAAGATATGCGGGAATAACAAGTACATTTATTTTTTATAAAAAATTAAATTGTTCACACTTCAACTGTTTGTACGAGAACATTTGAGAAAAATAATTAGTCACATTTAATATCAGAAGGTGATTTTGTGGAGATTTTAGTAATTTTATATAGTTGAGATCATGAGTCAGTTGAAGCTAGATCACCATGGAAAACCTGGAAGACCTGGATGGTCATTTCATCCTATTGTGGGAATCCTCAGCAGTGCGCATTCACAATCCCGCCTCACGAGATTCGGAAATAGGACCTGTCAGTTTGTGCTGATAATGTCGTTCAGAAGAACGACGAGAGTTCCACGACCAAACTATCCAGCTCAGAGGACGAAACTTCATCAAAGTTATTTTTGTCTATAACTAATGTCCTATAACATGTCTATGGGTTAAGTGCTCGCGCGCGAGACTGTTGGGTCCTGGGTTGGAATCTCGCGAGGCGGGATCGTGGATAAGCACTGCTGAGGAGTCCCACAATATGACGAAACAGATATCCAGTGCTTCCAGGTTTTCCATTGTAGTCTAGCTTCAATTGACTCATGATCCCAACTATATAACATTAAATATCATTAATCAATTTAAAAAATACAAATATAAAAGTACCATTAACATACTAAAGATAAATTGGTTGAGATGAAAATGAATTCAATGATAACTAGTTATCTATCATTGTTGACCGGTGAATTCCGAATATGTTGGAAGTGAAAAAAGTTATCATTAGTTGAACAGGATCAGACGAAGACAGCAAATGTAGCAGCAGTCTCTGAATCAATAGACCTCAACATACATAAAGGAAAAAGCAAGATTCTCAAATACAAAAGGGAAAACACCAACACAATCACACTTGATGGCGAAAATCTGGAAGACGTGGAAACATTCACGTACCTGGAAAGCAATATTGATAAACAAGGAGGATCGGATGCAGATGTAAAGGTGAGGATTGACAAATCAAGGGCAGCATTTCTACAATTGAAGAACATATGGAACTCAAAACAACTGTCAACTAACTTCGAAGTGGGAGTCTTCAATACGAACGTCAAGACAGTCCTACTGTACGGAGCTGAAACGTGGAGAACTACTACATCCATCGTCAAGAAGGTACAAGTATTTATAAACAGTTGTTTACGCAAAATACTCAACATTCTCTTAACGAGATCAGAATTGCGTACTTTAATAATGTGATATACGAAGGTCGAGAAAACATAGAAGAATCATTGACATACTCAAGATAAATTGGTTTAGATGAAAATGAATCCTAATTTCATTGTCGATTGGTCAATTCCAAATGTGTTGGGAGTGAAAAAAGTTGTCGCTAGTTCAATAGGATGATTGAATAAAGTTGAAATTGTATCATTCGATAACCACCTTGTGATTTTATACCAGTATCTGAAAGGGTCTTATATAGGTACTTTTGTTATGTAATATCGTAAGACGAAACAACTATTCAACACTCCACACTTTGAATCGTAATGATATCATTCCATAGTGAATTCAAACAAATGCTTTTTCATTATGAATCAAAGTGACAATGATTAGCATTGACGAAAAAGGAAGTTAGAACGATATAAATTACTTGAATATATGATATGAAACTATAGAAGTGTAAAGGATGTTCCAATTTGTTGCTTATATTCACCTCATTACACAGATGATTACCTTCATATTGAAACTAAGGCTTCTTAAAATTAAACAGATTTAGATATATTTTAAACAAATTAATATAAACCTAACCAACGTATGATAACTGATATTAAGTATGTGGTTGTCATATTGATTGAGTCTGCGCTTGCCCTGCCTGCATATGAACGTGCTCATTCATAAATCTCCACGGGATATAACAGAAGTAAAATTTTATAATGTAAACTTCATTTAAGTGTTCTTAAACTATTTATAATATTAGAATTTATATCCATTTGGAAAGTGAGTGAACTCTGTGGCATCAGCCAACACATTGAGTGGTTGTGGTGACAGGGAGTGTGGATTTGGGAGATGAGAATAGAGTGTGGAAAATATGGAACGCTTCACGATTTTGCGTGTCATCCTTGCTCAGGGGCCATACTAATCTTCTCTGTATCGTTCCAATTTTAGTATTAGATCTTAGTTTTGAAGGTATTTCAAATATCTTTTTAACTCTGTCCAGATATCTGTAATGTTATCGACTAGTATCGTAGAAACTGGCTATCAGTTTTGTAACCATTACATTTCTTTTATAGTATGAAATGTACTCGTAATGTGGATCATATAATAAACTGCGTTGAAACTGTACACATCCAAATCTATTAAAATGACAATCAAGATTAATACACGTGGACAACTACGGACATACATTCGACTGGGAAAATGTGCAGATTTTGGACAGAGGCAATTCCAAAAACACCAGAGAATTTTTAGAAGCTTGGCACTCAGGTCAATCAGCAATAAACAAACACATTGAAATCAATCCAATTTATCAACCAATCAAGAAAATTATGCAGAAACATAGGAGCGAAAATCAAACCAATAGGAGATACAACCAAAACAAAGAAATAAACAATGACAGATTTAAGGTCAATAAGAACCAATCAACATCGAGGTGCACAGGACAAGCTGTGAATCACATGTGCAGAAATTCAAACACTTCACTTCTAACCGAAGTTTGTGCTGATGATGTCGTTCAGAAGGACGATGAAAGCTCCACCACCAAACCATCCAGCTCAGAGAGCAAACCCACATCAAAACTTGTCATTATTATGTTACATGTCTAATACTCTTTAGATTCATGTATCGTGGTATTGCTTTTCACCTTTTCATCCCTTTGATCTACAATATGTTAAATGACTTCTCAACCTTTTCCCTCCAGTCTATCTAATGAATTCATGAGAAACTCAAAGTATGTTGATTAGGTTATAAATCTAAACACAAAATCTATCTTGCTTTGAACTGATAGATCTTCCATTAATATTGTTTATATATTAAGGTAATCTTTATCTAAGATCATCGTTTTGATGACTAATGTATGGCGAAAATGTTCTTCATATATCCTTCGTGGTAGATGATATGTACTGAAGTCACTCGTGAATTGAAATAATAAACTTGTATTGTAATAGGTGTTATCAGCAGTCACAAAATGGCGGAGAAGACCTGAGACCACAACACACAATGTTAGCCGAGAACTTCACATTAGGAGAGAACATGGGATGGAAGTCATGCGTCTTTTATTTTCGAAAATAAAAATTCGCGTGCCATGTACAAAAAGAAAAGCTAGTTTACTACTACTACTACTACTACTACTAATACTACTACTACTACTACTTCTGCAATGAAACCAATCACTCAGTCTTTGGACATATCGTACGATAGTGATGTACTCTACTCCAGAATGAGAACTATTTAAAAATCTAACGATCATTTCTCACTAACATGACCTACCATATATCATAGTAACATAAGACACTGTCTGTTCAATTTTCAAGATTTCAACGAGTTCGATATAAGTCTCTTTAAAAAATCTGCTTGACCACCATTATGAAATGCTCGGTAAATAGGTACAGCCGAGTACTATGGAAATATGAAGCAAAAAATTACTCTGTTGCCTTGAACTGTCTTTCCTTACTACATAAATTAGATTGAACGAATGCAGTAGAAAAGTAGGATATTAATCTCAATATTTATATCATCATCATTTTAACTTGACTACTGAAAACATGTCGTTTACATTGGGAACGCTAGTATTGAAGACAAGTCAGTTATTGAGAACAATTTTCACCCATAATTACATTCATCATAGGCATTTTTAGAAAAATTATCAGACAAGTAACTACTTCTGCTCCCTTAATTGTTCCTATAAAAAAATTAACTGAAGATGAGTTTCAACAAAAATTCGTGACCATGTTGATTGTAAGATAAACATCACCACTGAGAATAGAAAATAATCGTGCAATATTGCGAAATCACTGAATTTGGGAATGTAAATTATCTCATCATAAAATAGGGATTTGAAGGTTAATTACTCATTATGAGGTGAAGGTTCAATCCATGATTGCTTCGTTGAGGCATATTGTTAAGGAAACCCATACTACGATAAGACATCTAGAACGATGTAATATAATAACACCACTGAACATAAACAATCGTTATGTATGGATTAAGAATTCATTCATTTGAAAGCAATCAGGATACTAAGAATTAGGTTCCGATGCAGTTATTTCCTTCATATACCTTACAAAACTGTTTTTGTAAATGGAAGATCGAGAGAGCAAGCAATCAGTAAATGAAATGGTGAACAACATCTCCATTAGATCTGTTACCCTTGAACTGAATTCAAGACAAATCACAGTGTCTAAATAATGTATAGTGGACACATATTGTGACACTCTTCATAGATATATTTAATGTAGAATAGTTCATTAATTTTGCTAGGCATTATTTAATAGATAAGTGCATTGTTTACCGTGTAAATATAATTGATTATATGTCGATATCCGCCTGTAGGTATTCTAGAATGACTGCCGGTCTCAAGTTTGTATAAAGGAGGAGGGTTAGCATGAGGTAAGCGACACGATCTCGTAGAAAACTAACTCGCTATAAAACGCTAAGCAGAGAAAATAATTCAAACCATTTAAACTCTTCCCTCCACGTTGAATGAAGAATTATGACGCCACAGGATGGAACCAGAGATTCTAAGGACGTCACGAAGCAAATGCCTCTGCTAACAATCAGAGCAACAATCAACATAGGCACATGGAATGCCCGGACAATGTGCGAGACTCACAAGACCAGTCAAATAACAACGGAAATGAGAAGATACAAATTGGAAGTCCTCGGAATCAGTGAAACACATTGGACACAAGCTGGACAATAAAGGCTAGATATGGGAGAGAAGCTCCTGTACTCCGGTCACGAAGAGGAAATCGCTCCACACACTCAGAGAGTTGCTCCAATGCTGTTCAGAGAAGCACGAAATGCACTTGTAGGATGGAAATCTCACAGATCCACAATCATCAAAGCATCATTCAAAACCAAGAATGAGGGAGTCACAATCAATGTTATCTAGTGTTATGCACCCACCAATGATAGTAACGACGACGATAAAGATCAGTTGTACTCGAGGCTTCAATCAATCATAGAGAAGTGTCGAAGAAAGGACCTCACCATCCTGATCGGAGATCTAAACGCCAAAGTCGAAGTGAACAACACAGGATATGAAGATATGATAGGATGACATGTGCTCGGAGAGATTTGCCAATCTAGGTGCACTAAACAACTTTGTGACAGGCGGCACTATATTCACACACAAACGCATACACAAAGCTAAATTGGTATCATCGGATGACACCATGGAGAACCAAATAGATCATATTTGTATCAACGAGAGATTCCGAAGGACAATGGAAGTTGTGAGAGGCAGAAGATGAGCTGGCATAGCTTCAGATCAACACCTGATGGTTTCCAAGTTGATACTGAATGTAAAGAAGCATTGGATGAGTAGGGGAACAACATTGCAAAGGTTCAAAATCAACGAATTCATGATAACTCTCAACGACAGGTTCCAATCCTTACAGGTTCTACTGGAAGATGAAGAAACTATGATGGAGGACAACTGGAAAGCGATCAAAGAAGCAATAACTTCGCTGTATCAGGAGGTTCGGGGTCGCACCAAGCATCATCATAAGGAATGGATCTCTATGAGAACCCTGGACAAGATTGAAGGAAGAAAGAACAGAAAATAGCAATTAACAACAGTCGAACATGAGCAGAGAAAGTCAAGGCACAAGCAGAGTATACAGAAGCAAACAAGCAAGTGAAGAAGAGCATTGAAGCCGACAGGCAGAAACACATGGGCGAACTAGCAAGGACGGCAGAAAACGTGGCAATTTGAAATAACTATATGATACAACGAAGAAACCCGCAGGGAGATATAGTAAACCAGAGAGACTCGTCAAGAACAAGGAAGGGAAGACAATCACGGAGGTTCAAGAACAGAGAAAAAGATGAGCAGAATACTTCAAGGAACTGCTAAATAGACCAGCCCCATTGAAACCAACGGACATCGAAGCAGCACACACAAACCTTCCTATAGATGTCACTCCACCAACGATCGAAGAAATCAAGATGGGCATTAGACAAATCAAGAGTGGGAAAGCAGCAGGATCTGACAATATACCAGTCGAAGCACTGAAGTCCGACATTGAAGTAACTGCAAACACGCTTCACCTTCCATTTAAGAAGATTTGTGAGGAAGAACAAGTGCCAACGGACAGGGAAGAAGGATACCTCATCAACATACCAAAGAAAGGAGATCTGAGCAAATGTGAGAATTACAGAGGCATCACACTGTTGTCTGTACCAGGAAAAGTTTTCAACAGAGTGTTGCTGAACCGGATGAAGGACACAGTAGATGCCCGACTTCGACATCAACAGGCTGGGTTCCGTAAGGATCGGTCGTGTATGGACCAAATTACGACACTACAGATCATCGTTGAACAATCAGTTGAATGGAACTCGTCACCATACATCCAAACTCCTTAACTATGAGAAGGCGATTTACAGTGTGGACCAAAGAACATTATGGAAACTTCTTCGATACTATGGAGTTCATGAGAAGATTGTCAACATTAGCCGGAACACACACGCAGGACTATAGTGTAAAGTGGTGAACAGCTGACAGAAGCATTTCCAGTAAGGACTGGAGTCAGACAAGGCTGTTTTCTCTCCCCCTTCCTCTTTCTTCTGATGATTGACTGGAATATGATGATCTT
>NC_031497.1:24170173-24171900 GCF_000237925.1 Schistosoma mansoni | reverse complement strand
AAGGAAAAGAAGGGTCAGAGAAAAACGGACCCAGAGAAGAGACAAGCAAAGGGAAAGTGCGAATTTGCACACTCTATTTCACTCCAAATCCACACTCCTGTCACTACACCACTCAGTGTGTGGTGGATGGCACAGAGTTTCGCTCAGTCTCCAAATGGATATAAATTCTAATATTAAAAAACAGTTTAAGAACACTTCAATAAAAGTTCTCATTCTAACATTTTATTATATACCTAATATCAGTTATCATGTGTTGGTTATGTTTATATTAATTTGTTAAAATTTATCTAAATCTTTATGGATAGTGGGTAGTCAGTGGAAATCCGGGACGCGCGTTTCATCCTATTTGAGACTCGTCAACAATACTAAGTGAATATGTTAATCTGTTTGATTTTAGGAAACTTTAGTTTCAATATGAAGGTAATCATCTGTGTAATGAGGTAAATAAAAGCGACAAATTTGAACATCCTTTACACTTTGATAGTTTCATATCGTAAATTCCTTTAGGTTGAAAAGTTTGTTGTTTATATATTTAAGCAATTTATATTGTTCTAACTTTATCTTTCGTCAATACTATTCATTGTCACCTTGATTGATAATGAAAAAGCATTTGTTTGAATTCACTCTGGATTGATATCATTACGATTCAAAGTGTGGAGTGTTGAATAGTTGTTTCGTCTTATGATATCACATAACAAAATTACGAAATTCTGATCTCGTTAAGAGAACAATAGAATGGTTGATGAAATTACACCAACTACATAATCTAGAGGTGAGGAAATTGTGATGTCAATCTGTGATAGTACACCATGATAGACAGATAGATAGATAGATAGATAGATAGATAGATAGATATCAAGGTCATCAACTGTAATTAAACTCAATGTTCTGAAATTCCGTTAGACAAATTAACAAGCAATGTGATCGGTTGATTGATGTCATTGACAAATGTCAATAATCGGTCGTATGAAAGGACTCACTGGATCACATAAGACAGACATTAGATTTAATGTGGTTATTTTTAAATAGGTTCACACAACTCATTCAATGTCTGTGTATAGAGAATTTCAATCGGAACACAAGAAAATATGCGGCAAGTGACTGACATTCGGTTGACTGATTTACTGACGGATTTTGTTTATTCATTAAAATTAGTGATATGTATGGCACTTTGCAATATTTCAACTGAAATAAATTCATCAGAATATTGATTTGTGGAGATTGTAGTACTGTAATAGTTTAATTCATAAGTCGATCTAAGATAGACTGCCATTAGGAACCTGGAAGCAATGTTCGACATTGGTTTCATCCTATTATGTGACTCCAGAGCAGTGCACTTCCACGATCTCTCACGAACGACTCACACTCAGAAGCTTAGGTATCGCACGCGAACGTTTAAGCTCTAGATCACTGAGGTGGAATCAAACGGTGTTATTGTCTAACTTCAATCGATCCATGACTATGCACAACGTGTAATTGACTTTTCAAACTGCAAATTGTTATTAATCAATGAAACACTAAGGAACTGTTTTAATTCTTGACAATTTTTCAGCGCAGTACTCCAATGTCTCAACAGAAGGGGGAAGCGTCTACAAAGACTAACTCAATTTTGAATAAATTTGTAATGTGATTCGAATCGAAGTGAGTATATTTGCAAACTATGGAAGTTTCAATCATTCCAACTTAAAATAAATTTTACATTACAACCTATGATTATATCATTTAAT
>NC_031497.1:24169114-24169973 GCF_000237925.1 Schistosoma mansoni | reverse complement strand
ATTCCGTTGTCTTTTACATACTTCATGATTTTTCAATTCTGTTGTTATTACAATTACTTTCTGTTCTCTTCATTTCAATTTTCTCAACCTTCTACTCTCAGGCATTTCACTCCCGTCTGATGTTACATACTACTTATATCGCCAATTACAAGCAACATATACCACTATATATCTATATTTAAAATTAAGGTATATGCCTTACTATGAAAAATACTAAATCTCCACAAAACCCCTTCTGATAATTAATATAATCATATGCTCACCAGTGACTTCGAGAAGTATATCTAGGAGCTCTAGTGAGAAGCAGTGACCAGTGGAGTTCAAAACCACGTCTGTTGTGAGATAGGAACTCACTGAAGACAATTGGTGAATGGTTGCTCAAATTCGTGGATCAGTTGAAGTTAGACATTAACACCGTTGGATGCCAGCTCAGTGGTCTATCGGTTAAGGGCTTCGACTCGAGACTGGTAGGTCCTGGGTTCGAAACTCGCGAGAGCGGGTTCGTGGATGCGCACTGCTGAGGAGTCCCATAACAGGACGAAACGGCCGTCCAGTGTTTCCAGGTTTTCCATGGTGGTCTAGCTTCAATTGACTCACGCTTTCAACTATGAAAAATATGTGCTGTTGTTGTTGTCCAGAAAATCAATGAGATTTTCGCGGCTAAGCCATCCAGTTCAGTGAATATAACACTTCAAAAGTTCTCACCCTATTTACCTAGTGGTACAACTAATTTGCCCGGACTAAAATAAATGAAATGGTACTCGAATGTTCGACTTAGTGGTTGAAAGTCGAATGACTTAGCCATTGAATTACTACTCCGCTTTTTTTTCATACTATTTTTTTGTTGGCAGATTTTCAA
>NC_031497.1:24156177-24168890 GCF_000237925.1 Schistosoma mansoni | reverse complement strand
CAAGTGATATACAAAGTATGGGAAATATCTTGAGGATAAATCACTACAATCTAGCTGATATCAGTGAATTCCAAATAGGACGAAAATTACATTCATTACTATACACAATCCATTGACTATAAAATAGTTTACTTCAAGTTTTGTTATTTTGTTGCATTTCAAATTTCACTTTGATATTTCGTTGTTACCGTTATTGTTCATTTAAATAATATAGGTATCAAGTACTTTATCAAATTGGTGTATTTTTATCAAGATCGTCAGTCAATTTTATTCATTTTAAGACCACTTGGATTATGTCACTGCTACAAGTAAGTTCATTAATTTGTTTTTTTGTATTACTGATCTGTTTTACTTTAAATAAAGTCAATCAGTTATCTATAACGTAGGACCAGTTATATATATATGTATCGATCCAAGTTGTCATACTTCATTAACACAACAAGATGAACACCATATTCATAGAAGCAGTTACTTCAATAGTAGTTATATATATATATATATATATGAGTGCTTCTCCATAAGTTTATAAAGAATTTCATCAAATTGACTGAGATATTTGTCAATGTTCAATAAATGAACTGCATCCAACACTTTTGACTACTTTTTTTCTCTTCATTTACTTGATGAGTGTTGCATATGCGAGTGTAATTTTCACATGATGTCTTATGTTTAACCATATTTATGTCTTTTCATCCGACATGTTCAACTATACGCTCGATTGACATATTCATAGTAAGTAGTTACAGATAACTTCAGTTACTCGAACTGAAGACTTCACTTCAATGTACGTTACTCATCTACGAAAAATGAACAGAATACTACTGAATAAAAAAATGCACTTTATGAACATTGAAAATATTGAGGCTAATCTGAGTTAACAAACTAACTAGTGACTATTCATTTTATTATCTATGCTTCAAGAAGTGTTCAAATATGTCTACAGGTTGATTGTGACCAATGTTAATAACTTTTGATTACTTATACATTTTAGTAAATTATCATTTTCAGAAGGGGGGGTTGTGGAGATAATGATCATATGCTCACTAGTGACTGGCTCCATGAGGTATTTCCTGGGGTTCTAATAAGAAGCAGTAACCAGTTGAGTTCAACCAGATCTTTTGGGAGATATCAACTCACTGAAGATATTGATGAATGGTTGCTCAACTTCGTGAATCGGCTGAAGTTAGACATTAACACCGTTGGATGCCGGCCAGCTCAGTGGTCTATCGGTTAAGCACTTGCGCGCGAGACTGATAGGTCCTGGGTTCGAGTCTCACGAAGCGGGATCGTGGATTCGCACTGTTGAGGAGTCCCACAATAGGACGAGACGGCCGTCAAACAGTGCTTCCAGGTTTTCTATGGTGGTCTAGCTTCAACTTACTCGTGATTTCAACTATATAAATTATCATTTGTTTTACTGCCTTCTAGTGTCTTTTCAATGATCAACATTTGTAAAACGGCTAAAGCATACAATGCTAAAACTTTAGCATAATAAGTGTTGTAATCATAAAGATTGTAAAAGATTTTCATGTTCTTTTTAAGTTATCATAATTAACTATTATTATTATTATTATTATTACTATTATTATTATTTCCTTTTGTTCAATCATTCAAACAGGCTATAAATTTTGTAATTTGTTTATTACAAGTGATCTATTCTTATATACCACATATATGGATAATGTTCATGGTGATATTCTATGAAGGATGTCTAGGTGGTTTAACTTATGTTAACACGTTTTATAATATTCTTCAAGAAGTAAGTGAATAGGAAATAATGACGAAAATACTTTCTCTGGTATTGTATTCTCATGTAAAGAAATCTTTTACACAATAAAATAAATAGGCTCCGACTATGTTATTAGGTGGTTCAAGATCGTCTGCAACAAATAGCTAGACCGAAATCCCCTGCTAGTTGGTACTGTTCATAGCAAGCTTTGCCTGTAATGTTTAAGGAATTAGTGGTCATTGTGAGATTTAAACCTAGTTCACTCAGCTTCATAGTCTTAAATGTTGTCGTTGTAGTGTTCTTGTCAACTAGGACGAAAACTAAAGCTAGTGAAACTTCCCTGTCGTCCAGATCGAAGTAAGCTAAGCAAGTTTCGAACCTGGTACTTAACGGCCAAAAAATGAATGCCTTTATATGTTATCAGCTCTTCTCTTATTTTTTTAAACTGTGATTCAATCAGTTAACCAATGATTTTGCTGTGTTTGTATTCATCAAGTATTAATGCCTTATGTAACTGATATGTACACCTAGTGGAGCTTGATGTATTTAACGTTCAGCTAAACAATTTATGTGATATGTGATAATACTGTAGTAAACGAGAACTAAGGTGGGGAAGACCAATTTATTATTTCATGCGGAATTACAGAGTGCCTTTGTAAAATATGATAATCATACACCAAATACATAATTTGCACATCTTCCTTCAGTTGTCCTTTACATGCTTCATCATTCTTTCAATTCTGTTGTTTTTGCAGTTGCTCTGTGTTTACATTCCTCTTCTTTCTAATTCAATCTTCTCCTGCCGGGGATTTCACTTCTTATATTTGTCAACATAAGTAGCACACACCACAGTATTTTCAAAGCTGCCTAAACCGAAGTTAGTGTAAATGGAGTTAGAATCTAAGGTTTAATAGTTGAGTACCAAATGTTTTAACCACTATAGCACTGGTCCACTATTTCTTCTTGAGTAATGGGATGGCATAAATGAAGTACACTATCATTTAAATGCATACAACTAAATTTGAAGCGGAATTTCTATTAATCTGTCTATTCTCAGAATGTTTGACGGTTAGAAGCAGTTGGCAGGAAACAACTGATTAACTTATGTTTTGTGCTAATTGGTAACCGTTAGTTAAACATTTCTGGAGTCTTCAGAGAACTAATGTTCCCTGATGATTCAAAACCTTGGTCACCAAGTTTCATTCTGAAATACAACAACTGAGTTATTTCATCCGTGGTTGACTTATAGTACTGAGATATTTATAGTTAATTGATCACTGATTAATGATAACTAATTTTATGTTTGTATAGACCTTAGCAATAAACATTCCTCCTAGTTCAACATGTAAACATTGCAAAATCTTTCTATTAAACTGGGATATATAAATATGTACCTGTATACATATATTTCTGACTTTATAGACTTCTCCTATCTACCGTGAATATGCAATGGCAATGGCAACTGTATCTGATTCAATTGGCGTAGCTGGAGCTGGATTTCTATCCGTATATTTGCATAATTGGTTGTGTAATATATTAACTTGAGGATCGTAATATAATTTTTTTTATAATGTATTTTATTACTTATCATTTTCAACTAACAATCTTTATTCGGTTTGATTTTTTAACTTTAATGTTATTGTTTTGCATATGATTAGAATGTTTTTAATATTACCATGATAATAATAATTATTATTATTACTAGTGTATTTCTTGATTACGTAATGTGATAGTTCTGTTTTTCCCTAACCATCATCTAATGCATTATTGTTCTCAACATAGTTGTTTACATTTCCTGACTAGTAAATTATAAATGAATGGATAGGAATGTCGCTTGTGTACAAAAATGAATATGATTAGCAATGATATCTTCATGTAAAACGTGCAGTAATATCTCATATTTAAAATGTAAAGGATTTTCATTGATTAATTTTAGACAACCATTGAAAATTAGGAAGAACTGGACTGCTACTTCGTCACGATACAGGATGGAGCCGAGGATCTTCAGGTTATTCAGTGAGTAGTGCAATTCTCTTCAGATGCTATTAAAGAATAATTATCTCTCATGCAATGTAGTACCAGCTAGCTGTCTAGCGCTTCCTCGTTTTCAATGGTTTAATAATAGGTTCATTTTATGAACCTTAAAATTCAATCATCTTCACGAGCCCTTGATACCAGTATGAAGAATTGTTCGGTTGAAATTATTTTATCTAGGGTATTTTTTGAGGACTACAACTATCCAGACATAAATTTCACCCATAGAAATCTACAATTTCTTTGACTGATATCATTACTTGTGCTCGTCGTATATTGATTTATTCCAGCTTATCATTTATACTGTAGTATTGTTAAGACAAGATGACATGATATTGTTAGCTTATGTAGTTCACTTAACTATCAGCATATCTTAGGAAACAGACATTAAGATGGAAGTGGAATGTTTATTAGTTAACTGATTGGTTGTTAATTTATATGGCAACTGTATAGACTAAAAGTTACTATAATATTTGATAGCCCATTATTAAGTTGACTTAGCCACTAATTCTCTCATTTATTTCATCCAAGTTTTACATAGGTCATTGAGTTTTGAAAGGAGTGGAAAAGTATGCTATTATATCGCAGCTACTCCTTTCATTTCACGGAGCCACATTCATTGCAAAATAAAGATTATTTGCCATATGCTTGAAAACTCTTGATTGGTTGAATTCTATTCAACACCATTTGTTCTGTTGTCTCTGAAGTTTTGTGTGTCTATCAAAGTTGTATGGGGAAAATAGATTTAAAATTAGAAGAATCCCATCTAAGTTGTGTACATCTCTAAATTTTGTGATTTAAAGAATTAGATGCAATAATTCATCGTACCACTTTCAATATACCTTATAAGTGTTACGTAAATAAACTAGCATTTATGATTGGATAACATGATATTGAATACTCTTTAACAACTGAATAATGTAAATATTTCAGTCCTATACTAAGTCTGCTGTTGCTTGTATAAAACAGTGTTAATGTCTGTAAAATTGGGCTATGTTGGTCGGTATCCTATTAGGAAGGAGAAAACAGTGTTCAAGATTACAGCTATGTTTTTTGTATATTGAATATCAACTAAAATATGAGTTAAATCGAGAAATCTCTACCGATTATTTGTTATTAAATAACATTGAAATCTAACACAGCTTTGTTGAGTTATTTAGAGTAATATTCGCATTGAGACTTTCTCGACATAAGTCACTTATTACCATCGACTCGTGAAACATAAAATTGATTTTCGTTCGATGACCGATTCCAATCATGTTATCCATT
The DNA here is from genome assembly GCF_000237925.1 of Schistosoma mansoni. Taxonomy (NCBI): domain Eukaryota; kingdom Metazoa; phylum Platyhelminthes; class Trematoda; order Strigeidida; family Schistosomatidae; genus Schistosoma; species Schistosoma mansoni. The sequence continues at coordinate 24,163,858 of NC_031497.1, read as the reverse complement.
TACCTTATATGATTTCTCGAAGTGCTGTACCGGCACGTTTCGCTACTTATTATTTCTAATAGTAGTTGACTTAGTGCCCATGAACTAGATTATATTACTTACACTTGTTATCCCTCATGGAGGAACATACGCCAACTACTAGCATTCTCTATCGAACTCTGTCCTGGGCAATCCTTTTCATATCTGCTTCCCATTCCCGACGTAGTGTGTTTTTTGGTCTTCCTCTTTTCCGTTTCCCTTCAGGATTCTAAGTTAGTGCTTGCCTTGTGATTCAGTTTGGTGATTCCCGTAAGGTATGTCCTATCCACTTCCAACATCTTTTTCTAATTTCCTCTTGAGTTGGAAGCTGGTTTGTTCTCTTCCACAGTAGGCTGTTGCTGATGGTATTCGGCCAATGGACATTGAGTTCCTTGCGTAGACTTGTTAAATTAATCAGCTTATGATTAATTCAATTCGGAATTAGATTTTATAAATTGATTCATAAATCACCTGTAGAATATGTATAGTTCGTTGTTCAGGATCATTTACAAATTCAAAAGAACTGGCTCAAAGAAGATTTGATTCAAAAGTTTGTGTACGGCTAAAGTTGTAGCAGCTTACCGGTTCAAATCTGAGTATTGAATACAAGAGTCACGTTCAGCCCATTATTCTTTCATGATCTTATTACCTCTTCTAATTTTTGCAAGTCCCAATTATTGTCTCATTGTATTTACCTTTTTTTCTGTAAATTAGTCAGTGGTCTTTTTTCATTTCTCATAGAAATTATTTCTTATCACTAATACATAATTTATAGTTGAAACTTGAAGGATTTTGATAATTTTCGAAATGGTCCATTCATTTAAATTCACTTAGTATTCTTTGTTTGAATCTTCCCATTGATGTTTAGGACTGCAACTGGTCAGACTCTAATTGGCATATCTGCATGCTGTGCGTATTGCCTCGATATAGTCCCAGAGTGAACATCAACTCTGAGATGCAGGTACATCCAGCTGACGAGTCCCAAATAGGACGAAACGCACGTCCTGGATTGCACTGCTAGCCACTATCCACCTTTGATCCATTATTTTCCTATTTATATCAACACCTGAAACATTTTGGTGTTTTTTCTCCAACACTTCATTAAATTATGCCATACCATTCGTTATATCTCGTCATCAAGTCTTCTGAGGTCGACCTTGAATAAATCTTTGTATTTCTCTAACCAGGTTTCAAAAGTAATACCAACCGGACCATCGAAATTAAATTCATGGATAGAATTAATAATATGATCGACATGAGATTTGGAAGGGTCATCTGTAACCCTATTTTGACTTAGGTGCAATTTTTGGGTTAAAGTCTCTATAATACGAACCTGGAACTGTTCGGAACGTTTTTCTTGACGCTCCAGCAAGGCTTCAAATTGTTCAAAGGTAAATGACATCTTGATAAGCTAACCCCGTCGCCAGTTGTTATATCTCGGACTTAGATCCTTTGTCTGTCGCGTAATACTTGAGCACTCGAACGCTAGAACCCTACCAAGTCACAAATCAGAATACAGAAGACAAGTTGAAGGAATACTATTCCAAACAGTGTCGATTATAGTACTAAACTGTCAGGTATTTATAGTTTTTGATAGAAACGAAATCATCATTATAGTTATCCAATCCGCACACAGGGAGTTATCAGCATTGTCCAATAAGGAAGCTAGACGTGGTGATTCTAGAATATTCTTCCAAAAGCTGATTAGATGGAATATGTTCGGCTCCTTCTGGGCTTCTTAGAGCTTCCTCAACTTCACCTGTGGACCACCCTCACACCATTTCATTTTTATAAGCACGTTCTACACTTGAAAACATTTGACTATCTTTAATAATTCTGGTTTTATAATCTAATACTTCTCTACTACTTATAAAAAATTATCTATAACATGATAATATCATCGAAAAAATTTTTTCTTTACTTCATATATATATGAAGTTGTTTGTCGGCAATCTAACCTATCATCAGGTCATATACTCAATAGTTTGAAAAGATGATTAGTATCGTTATTCTTTATTTAAGTAGTATACATCAAAACGGAATATTTTGAAGTATACTTGATTAGGTACTTATAAGTGAAGTACATTGGGAGTATTTATATTGGTTCAATATTCTGAAAAACAAAACAATTCCGAATATTTAATTTACAACACGATTTATAAACAGACAATATTGTTTTGATATTTCAGTCTCATATACAGATATCCAGATATATATGTAAAACATCAAACTGCTTAGGGTAATTTATAAATTTGCATAAAATAATAACATAGTCTACATAACAGTTATAATGAATAAACATTCTATGTAGTTAAGGTCTTGACAAATTAGTTATTGAAGTTTATTCGGTTTCGTCTCATTTGGGACTCGTCAGCCGGATGTACCTGCATCTCAGAGTTGATGTTTACTCTGTGACTCGAACCCAGTACCTTTCGCTTCAAACTCCATTGCGTTATCCATTCGGCCATTGAGTCCTGATAGCCACGTGCTTGTGCAATGGGGTGAAGTTTAAATTTACTTAGTATTGTTTGTTTGAATCTTCCCATTGATGTTTAGGATTGCAACTGGTCAGTCTCTAATTGGCATATGTGCATACTGTGCGTATTGCCTCAATATAGCCTTAATTCAATGGCATTGTAAGCAAAGATGGATAGTGGCTAGCAATGGAATCCAGTTTGACGCGCGTTTCGTCCTATTTGGGACTCGTCAGCTGGATGTACCTGCATCTCAGAGTCGATTTTCACTCTGGAACTCGAAACCAATACCTTTCACTTCAAACGCCATCGCATTATCCACTTAGCTACTGATTCCTGATAGCCACTTTTGCTAAGATATATTACAAGAAATTTCTTGATGAATACAATGATCAAGTTTATTCGAGTAGTTAGTGAAGATGGATAGTCTTCATTATTGATTAAAGTCTCAAAGATTTGTTCATTTTTTGATGCAATGGCTTCTAAATTGATCTTAGTTCATGTCATTAAGTGTTTACTCAAATCTGAGGTTGATTCACTTTTATTTAGACCAAATAAAATGTCATACTGTAACCATTTATATGTAAATTGATTCCTCTGTAGCGACCGACATGACTGTCTGGCTTTTAGTGGTGATGGAATTTTATCAGTGAATTTGCAATATGACAACTGCTGATCATGAGTTTACATTGGAAAAACCATGTTTTGATGTTAGGTGGTTTGATGTAGTCTATCGGAAACCTTGGTGGACCTATGTTTGGTGCTAATTGACATTCGTCACTAATTAGCTCCTGAAATCATAAACGATGTGACTACCCTTGGTGGATTCGTAGTCAAGCTACCCTGCTTCACAGTGTGCGACGTTACCGTCCAGCTATCTGAATGGCGACTGAGATATTTACATTGATCACTAAGTAGTAACAAATATGATGTTTATGTAATCTTCAGTGTGATATATTTCTATCAGTTGGGATGTTATCACTAGTCTAAATAACTTGACATCACATATATATGAAAAAATAATGTGAACAACAAAGGTGATAAATTATATTAATGAGACACTTCTTAAGTCACTGGACAATAACTATTACGTCAGAAAGAATAAATATGTCCATATTCATTTATACTTGACTTTATTTTCGGACTTCTTTCATTTACTATATTTGTATCTATGTATGTATGTATGTATGTATGGACATTTTGTTTAAATGAGAGAAGAATAAAAATTGTCCAAATTTTGGTTTATATATAAAAATCTATATTTTAAATTTTACACACTGAATAAAACAACATGTTAAATAGACTTTTATTATACTTAAAGTGAAGTATATAATGGAATTTTACATCCTTATTGTTTAGAAAAAAAATCTCTTACAAATGGTTACAATCACATGTTGTTTGCTTAGATTCTTTTTTGTTTTTTTTTTTTTGGAAGAAAGTCTTTTTCTAAAAAAAAGTGTATTTATTCTCTGAAGAAGTGGCTTACATTAAATCACGAAACGTCGGGAAAATCTAATTTTTCTACTCATTAGGATATCTACAAATATATTAACTTATTTATTTATTATGCATTACAGAAAACTTGAGCTAATCAATAAAAATGAGAGAAATTTGAATAAGTGTCTAAGTCATAATATGAGATTTCTTAGTAGTAACCACTTTTATAAATTTACCAGGGATAAATTCTGGACAGAATTATACTTCATGGTGAATTACATTATAGTGTTAAATACAAATGTGTTATAATTTGTGTTTACCTGGATGCCCTGTTATTGTTCGACTTGATAATATTGCCGATTAGAGAGCAGTAAATTATCTTGTGAACAGTCTAGAGTTCTTATCGGTCCTGCTTTCTGCCTAGCCCAGCTAGTTAAGTCCAGAACACCAATAACAGCCTCTAAAATATAAATCATTATATTTTAAACATACTGAATTTATATACCAAACAAACTAACCACATTGTACCAATAAAATAGAAAATAACATTTGTACAAGATTCAGACGAAAGTGGCTGTGAATGTAGGAGGCAGTAATTAACAGACTGGGGATAACTCAAGATTAATCATTTGGAATTCATTACTTCAAATATCAATCAATTATAGAAGCTTTTCAACTAAGATTATCGAAAAAAAGGAGAATTTTTATACTGAATACAATTTTAAGTATATTTTTTCTAATTATGTTTTATTTCGAAAAAATTCAAAACAATTTAACGAAGAAAATGTTCATAATGAATTATATGATTGAGCTTAAAATTATTTAGCCTATTAGTCACTTATAAAATGTGTATTCAATTATTCATAATGGAATTGTAAAATCAATTATCAAACAAAACCTGAAAGCACTGGATGGTTGTTTTATCCTAATGTCGGACTCCTCAGCAGTGCGCATCCACAATGCCGCCTCACGAGATTCGAACCCAGGACCTATCAGTCTCGTGCGCGAGCCGGTATCCAACGGTGGTAATGTCAAATTTCAAACAATCCACGAAGTTTGAGCAACCGTTCACCATTGTTTTCAGTGAGTTGATATCTCTCAAAAGACCTGGTTGAACTCCACTGGTTACTGCTTCTCACTAGAACTCCAGGAAATATCTCTTGAAGCCAGTCACTAGTAAGCATATGATCATTATCAGAAGGGCTCGCACGTGAGACTGATAGGTCCTGGTTTCGAATATCGCCATAACACTCCATTCAACGTCACTTTACTGAACCAAACAGCTCTAACTATCGCCTTCTCTTCTGGCTCCGCGACGGCGTCCTCAGAACTTCACCCTCTCAGCCTCCGGTCTAGCAATGACACCAAATGTAGTGAACGAAGACTCAGGTGGGCGAAACCAATTTATTAATTAATGGGTGATCACATAGTGGTTTAGTAAATCTGGAAATCATACATTCAATATATCATTTGCAAATCTTCTTTGAATTGTCTCTTACAAGCTTCATCGTTCCTTCATTCCTGCTTTTGTCTCGATTGCTTTCAGTTTCCTTCTCTTCTATTCATTTCAGTTTTCTCAACCTTGTGCTCGCAAACACTCCATTTTCGTCTGGTGTTGCATACTACTTATGTCTGCAAACATGAGTAGCATACACCACACTGGGACTGAAATCTCTAGTCGTGAATTCCATTTTTCAAATGATTCAGTAGATTATATTAGTTTTGTCTAAAAATTACTAACAGTGGTCAATTTTTTGAAAGTTGTATGGATAGCTATTTTCTTATAAAACGTATGGTAAACATCACTGAAAAGCTATCGAAAATTCGATCAGCAGTTACTTCACATATAAATGAAATGTATTTTAATCCATAAAAGACAGTTTTCGTCAAATAAGAGAAATTGGGAGTGGGATCTTTTCAAAGTTAGACAGAACTTATTTCCCTGAAAGTTTTATGTATATCATTTAAAAAGTTACCTCTCTACATTATCTACTAGTCTCTCTAAAATAAACTGTGAACGAAAGGGCGGGCAGGAACACTATTTACTACTTTGTGACTATAGAGATGAAAGGCATGCATAGCCTGACAGCTTTCGATCATAGCGTCTTCCAAGCACTCTCCACCTTCCGTAGAACCACTGAGTAAGCAATTTTGAGGTTAGGCATAGGGTGATAGGCAACGATTACAAATCGATTGACAAGGATTTAAGTCTTCATCAACCGAAGGGATTTGGAAATTTGTTACGTTTGTCTGACTATTGCCTACCTCGATGGTGAATGCTTGGTTATGTAGTAGTAGTCTGGAAGAATATTAGGAGCGGCCAAACCAAAATAATACATCCGTATATGAAGTTGTTGACTTCTGATTTGATCTATGTTGATAGATGCAGAGTACCTGGCTGGAGTCCGCTAGATAACCGTGATCAGCAGGTGAGGGTTTTGTGTAAGATGACTTAAATTCAGTCACAATAGAGCGGAATCATTCACTCTTTGATTTCCATTATACATACCCTTCATTCTGTCTTTTTGATCCATGTTTTCGATTTTCGGTTTTTATCTTTACCATAACTGTAACGTTATTTCAATGGCTTTTACTTATCATCTTATTGATTTTGTTTCGTCTTGTTAATGTAGTATAAAAGTTTGAGTTGACGCATATTTCTTTTAGGATCCATATTAATTATAACTGACTGACTGTATTTCAATAAAAATCGTCAAATATCACGTCTATTTGGTCGTAAACTATTTTATTTATGCAGCTCCTCAGCATTCTGAGGAGTTCCATACTTGGACGTAGCAGCCGTCTAGTGCTTCCAGGTTTTCAATGGTGGTCTAGCTTAGATTGACTAATGAATTTAACTATTAAAATCACTACAACCTCCACAAACTCTCAGTCTCAATGTCTATTAATCTAAAATAATCTACTGGTCTTAGCGGATTACTTCTTTTACTACTTAAGAGAGATTATTATTTCTCCATCTTGGAAGGTTTATCTAACAGGATTATTGAAGTTCATAAAATTTATAAATCATAGTGATAGATAAGTTATTATTGTGAGGCTAAGAGCGAAATCAAAGACACATGTTTCATTCTATTTTCGACTCATCAGCTAGATTTGCCTCCATCTCAGTGTTGATAACCAAACTTAAAATGGAACATAGTACCTTTCACTTCAAATCCTAACACGTTATCTGCTGAACCAATAAGTTCAGATAGCCAATTACATTTACAGTAAGTACGATATGTATATCATACCTAATAGGGAGATTTATGCAGTGATTTCTGTTATTACAAATAATCCAAAAAAGAAAATTTTGTTTAACAGATTTAAAGTATCATATTAGATTGTATGTTCATTATTATCATTTCTGTATAGAGATTTTCTACATGATTTGGAATTTTTCATCCTTCTTTATTTTAGTTAACCATTGGTCGATTCAGTCCAATCATTCAATAGTTCTTCCGTGGTGTGTGCTACCGATGTCGACAGATATAAGTAGTATGTAATATCAATCGAAAGTGAAATGCCTGGCGGTGGAAAGTTAAGAAGATCAAAGAAAAAGAGAACAAGAACAAAGAATGATTGTTGTGAGAACGAAAGAACAATGAAGTCTGAGACAATTGATTGACATTTTGTAAATAAAGTATTTACTGTATGGTTCTCAGATTTTACTAAGAGATTCTGTAATCTATATGTTCAAATACATCCGATTGTCTCCACTTGTGTTCTCGTTCCTACAGTCCATACCATAA